>NC_048317.1:4293779-4307300 GCF_013100865.1 Trachemys scripta elegans | reverse complement strand
CCCCCCCCCAGTGCCACACCGCTGAAGCCCCCACTCCCCCCCAGCGCCGCGCCACCGAAACAAAAACAAAAAAAACCCTCGAGCACCGCCCCGCTGAACAAAAAAAAAACCCCGTGAGCGCCCCCCACCACCCCAACATTGGCCGCCCCTTATAAGGTGCCGCCCCAAGCACGTGCTTGGTCGGCTGGTGCCTGGAGCCGGCCCTGGCTCCCTTTAATCCTTCGTACGTGATTTCACTGGTAGTTAATAGTATCCAGCGAGGGGGGAAGGTGGGGTCCCTGACAGAGCTGGGAATAGATTCCATGAGTCCTGCCCCTCCAGCGGTGTCTGCTCCAGAGGGAACGCTCCTGCCCTCCGATAGCACCGTGGTGAATGCAGTCTAGGTACAGAGACAGGAGCACAAATGGATGCGCCTATCAACCCCACACGGCCGGGAGGGAACGCCGCAGGCCAGCAGCCCCCTTTCGCTTGTAAACCTTGCAGTTAGTTTGAATATAAACGCCCCCCTTTGCTGGGCCAAATGAGACAAACAAGGATGCTTCCCCTACATCTCCTCGCATGCTCGGTTCAGCCCAGACAGTCCTGCTGCAGAGAGGCACAGAGAGAGAGCACAAATGGAAACGTGTCTATTGACATCTTTCTTTCCCCATCACCAGGGAATGGGCAAAACGGTGCAGCTAAAATAACAGTCAAGTTCTGTTCGGGATCATGTTCCATTGAACAGAAGGAAAAGGCATCACTGTATGTACCTCAGAACAGTAGGCAAGGCAGACAGGAAGGCAGGCATGAAATCACTAGAATATGTCCATTAATCAAGTGGGGATGCGAGAGCAAACCAGGACGTGTCACTCCTCACTCTGGTCCCTTTGCTTGGATACCCTGCAGCCTGCACCCCTCAGTTTTGGATTGTGTGGGATTGTTGTTGTTTTTTGGTGTAAGCTTTTTGTGACAGGGACAGTGTCTTCCTGTGCATTTGTACAGCTCCCAGCACAATGGGCCCTAATCATCACTGGGGCCTTTGGATGCTACAACAAGGCAAATAATTAATAATGGGTGCAGTATAAATGCCCAAACGGTGAGAGTGCTATGTAGACAGATGGATAGACAAATAGATCTTGGTAGGCTAATCCTGATAGAGAGAGATGAAAAGATATAGAGCAGTGGTTCTCAATTGGGGGCACGGGTACCACTGGGGGTATGCAGAAGTAGGGTTACCAGATTGCAGCTGTGAAAAAACGGGACAGGGGGTGGAGGGTAATAGGCGCCTATATAAGAAAAAGTCCCCAAAAACGGGACTGTCCCTTTAAAAATGGGACAGATGGTCACCCTATGCAGAGGTCTTGCAGGGGGTACATCAACTCATCTAGATATTTGCCCAGTTTTACAACAAGCTACATAAAAAGCACTAGTAGAGTCAGTACAAACTAAAATTTCGTACAATGACTTGTTTATGCTGCTCCATATACTGAAATGTAAGCACATTATTTATCTTTCAATTGATTTATTTTATAATTATATGGAAAAAATTAGAAACTCAGCAATTGTTCAGTCACACTGCGCTGTGACACGTTTGTATTTTTATGTCCTATTTTGTAAGCAAGTAGTTTTGAAGTGAGGTGAAACTTGGGGGGAGGCAAGACAAATCAGACTCCTGAAAAGGGGTACAGTCGTCTGGAAAGGTAGAGAACCACTGCTAGTATGTATGAGAGAGATGGATAGATCCTGAGGAATGGCTGGACAGACGAATGGACAGATCCTAAATCACAGCTGTCAGGAGACACTGATAACCCATAGGAGGGCTTCTCTCTAATGGCATTACTGGGTGAAATGGGAAGGAAGGTTGGAGGTGGGGAGACAGGAGGTAGTCATGCATTCCCTTTAGCTGATACAGTATGCATGTGCACAGCCAGTGCTCGCATAATCCCCAGCCATGTGCAGTTATTAGACCCAGAAGCTGGGTACTGAGGTACCTGGTTTGTTTCATTAGCGTCCAGCACTCAGCCAGGGGCTGCCCTGGGACGGCAGAGCCCCTGAGGCTTTGCAGCAGCACTCTCTGAGCTAAACCTGGCTGCAAGGGGTTGTGGGGGCAGCAGCCTTGTTTGTTTCCATTGGCCCAGCGAGCGGGGGTCATGTGAAGTAAAACCAACAGCAATATTTACAGGCCAAAGGGGGCCGCTGGCCTGCCGCGTTCCCTCCCGGCCGTGTGAGTTTGACAGGCCCATCCATCTACCCCGCCCGCTGCACTAGGCTCTATTGGAAGGCTGCATTATTGTCACAGAACAGAGCTATTTGGAGTCTGCTGCTACAAACGCTGCCTCTGGCTCCGTTCAGACATTGGGATGCAGAACTTGTCCCTGGCCGGCGCCTGCTAAGTAAACAATCCAGGGAAGGTGCGTTCCAGGCCAGGACGACTGTACCACCGAGCACCTCTGTTGCAATCTGCCTTTGCGGGACGGCCACAGCCGCATTTTGACTAGGAACCTACTTGATGCCCAGTTAGAAAGGTACTGAGTTGGTTGTGGGCTCTTAGCTCAGAGAACCAGACATCCTGGGCTCGTCAAAAGGTTGGAGACTCCTGCTGGCTGGCTGCTTCCTGGCGCCTGCTGGCAGTGAGCGGTGTTTGCCCATCTCTGGATGGCGCTGGATTTGAGAGCAATCGATGGCACTCAGCCTAGTGAAGGGCGTTCCAGTGGGCTGGGTCTCAGCCAGTCTCTCCCTATATTTTATTGTTAACTGCATTTTGGAAACTGAGGGAGCTGTGGGGAGGAGCTTAGCAGAGAGGGAGGGGATGTGGGCCACTGAACGGAGGAGTACCATGCCACAAAAATCACTGTGGGAGGATGTCCTGGCGTTGCACATTGTCACCTCTTGATTGATGCAATATAGCAGTGTCCCCTAACCTTTTTCGTCTGGCGGGTGCCAGATGACGAGCTACGGAGAACCGTGGCGGTGGACGAGCATCTGCCGAAATGCCGCCGACAAGCGGCAACGGCAATAGGCGTTGCCGCTGAAATGCCGCCGACGAGCAGCGTCATCCAGAGGCATCGCCACCGAAAATCAACGACACTTCTGGATGACGCTGCTCGTCGGCAGCATTTCGGCGGATGCTCGTCCGCCGGCCAGTCGCGGGTGCACTTAGACGCATTGGGGACCTCTGCAATATAGCAACTCAGACATGGCAACATATCGGCAGGATACTGGGCTAGGGAGATTTTTATAGCTCTCCATAATTCTATCTATCCATCCATCCACCCCATCCTGGTTGCTTGCTATCCCAGTGCCCATCTCCTTATCCATCCTGACTGCTGGGAGGGTGGGTGGGTTCTCCTTGATGCCACCTGCTTCCGTCCCTGGCTTATGGGGAGAACTGACCCTGATCACTGCTGCTCAGAATTTCCTGGACTGTGCCAGGAAGCACAAGGGAGTACTTTGGGGACCGGTGCACCATGCAAGGGCAGGCAGAGGAAGAAACGCAGACCCCACCACAGTCCCACGTGGTGCCCCATGCTCTCGAGCTACAGGGCGGCCGTCTCTGTTTTAAAGCAAACCTTGTGCTGCCCAGGCTGCCCAGCCATCTTCATTACAATGCAAAGCCGATCGATTGACTGCACTTGTGGGTCAATATTTAAAATGTTCAAGAGACCAAATAACCAAGCTTGGCCAATGTATTGTGTAAAGACAAAGCAGCACAGTATGTAAAGGTGACGTGCATTCCCCTCCTTTTGGGAATCAAATCTTATATTGCAGCATGTTACCATACACAAGAGGTGTGCTTCAAAAAGACGCTCCCAAAACTACCTCTCTTTGTACCCAACCTGATTACAACTTAGAAAGCATGGTATACGTCCCCCAAGACTAAAATTCACCATCAGCTTTTTTACCTTGTTTTGCTGGTACCGTGGTGTATCTTTCCTTAGCTTTGTTTTGGATACCACATTCCAAGCCAGTTGCCTGTGAAGGTACCTCCCAACCTGTACTAGGACATAGAACGAATGTATTTTGCCTTTGACAGGTTTTATATTTGCTAATGCCAAAACTGTGTTTAGCTCTGCACCCTTTTGAGCAAAGTGAACAGAACTGTGGAGAAGACACAGTTTAATTTGGTGAACACAACTGCCCCCAGGCTGGGTATAATACAACATTAATATGGTATGTCCTATGCCCAACAGATATATTATGGCTAACAGGCGCCAGGGTGCTCATTCTGCAAAGCTGAACAGGGGAGAGAGCGCCTCCTATTGATTCACTTCCTGCAGCACCTGGTGGAGAGGCCCCCTTGCTCTCCCTCTTGCTACCCTGCTGTCTTCCTGCCTGGCTTTGTACAGCCCGTGGGCTGCGCTAAGAAAGATCGCTGGAACAAAGCAAACTCTCCGAGAGTTAATCCACTAGCAGTGTTCTTTTGTGTCTGAGGCCATTAATTCAATCCTCTCCATGACTGCGGGATTGGAACAGTAAAAGCAAGGATTGATTAGGACATGATCTAGGCAGTAAACATGGGCGGTGATAAGCTACAGAACAGGTCTTGTAAGCAGTGGGGCGAGCAACCTCTAGTGGCCTCAGGTGTTCAGGGGAGGTAGCAGAGATCCCTGATAGGGTGCTTGTGTGGGCTGTCAGCACAGGCCAGGGGGAGCTGAGTGATGAAATACAAGGATATTTGTGAGCACATGCAGGTGCAGGAGGATGGACCACTGGCTAGAGTGCGAGACTGGAACTCAGGATACCACTCCGCTCTGTCACAGCCTTCCTGAGTGCAAATCTTTTACACTCTGTGCCTCAGTTCCCCGTCTGTACAATGGGGATAATAGCGCTGCCCTGTCTCCTGGGTGGCGCTGAGAGGATAAGCATATTAGAGTGTGAAATACTCACTACTGTGGGAGCCATGCAGGTACTGTGTGGGTAAGGTGAGCATGCTTGTGAGAGAGGGGAGCAGCCGTCGTCTGGGATCGAACCAGGGGCCTTCTAGAGTTCATGCTGAAGGATGAACCCCCCCTCAGCTGACAGTTGAGGCAGAGTCACAGTCTGTGGGACAGACACACGACAACACCCACTGAGCAGCGTGTTACAAGAGGCCGTGAGCGGGGGTGTGCACATGGGCAGATGGCAGTGTTTTTGAGCAAGTGTGAGCACATGGGGGGGGGTGCATGTCTGTACAACATATCTCTGGGAACCTGTCAGGCAGGAATTCAGTGGCCTTTAATAGCTATCCTTTCCGTTCGTTCTCAGTGGGCACTCGTTTAAAGCATGAACACCGCTGCCCATGTTCCTAGACGAAGTGGCTTTAATGCAGTGCACTCTGAAACCTTTGCTAGCAAACTCATTTGCTTTATGAAAGCTCCAATTTGCTCCTTAAAAAGAAGCTGCTGTTCTCTATTTTGTTAAGGAATAAGCGGTGAAATTCCATTAGCAAAGCATTCGGGGCAGGGGAGAATTAAACAAACCCATTGAGATGGGAGTGAGGTTGGGGTGGGGGGGGGAGGAGTGGAATGTACCATTGACAGCATGGAGGATTTCAGATCCTTCATATGCACCTAGTGATAGTGCAGTAATGGGAGATGCCCCCAAAAAGATTTGTGAAGACAGGGTTTTCCTCTGTGTTTGTACAGTGCCTGGTGCAATGGGATCCCGATCCAGACTGAAGCCCCTGAGCGACATCACAGTACAAATAAATAATAATTAATGGCAATAGTTGTTGGTAAATGCTAAAAAATGGTGTGTCCCCCCATATTTTTAAATAATAATAATTATGGTATCTCAGCATATTTTATAAGGGCATCTAGCAACTACAATGTAGCTATATGGCTGTCAGCTTTTCCATTAGAAACTCTGGGCCCAATTCAGCAAAACACTTAGGTACACGCTTAACGTCCAGCACGTTTAAGTGCTTTGTTGAATGAGATGGACATAAGCCAATGTTTAATGTTAAGCACATGCTTTACTGAATCGGGGCCCCTAGTATTCATGGATTTAGACGTAACAAAGCTCATAAAATGCACTTTAACTGCTCAAATTCATGTCTGTATCCCTCGTAATAATACGCAGCACTTTTCATCACTCCATCTTAAAGCATTGTACAAAGGAGGTCAGGCATTGTTGTCTCCATTTCACAGAGGGGGAAACTGAGGCATAAAGCAGGGGGAAAGTGACTTGCCCAAGGTCACCCATCAGGCCAGTGGCCGAGCCAGGAATAGAAGCCAGGTCTCTTCAGGCCCAGTTGAGTGAGCTAGCCACTAGACCACTCTGCCTCCCTTTTTGTAACTAGGATTTGAGTGTGATTATTTCCCACTTCCAGCATCTTCTCTATATTCTTGAATCCATTAACATAATTTGAAAATAGTTTTTAAAAGGAATGAAAGATAGAGAAGATCTCTTGTGTGGCATTTAATTCTTCCCTCCTTTGACGATTCAGCCTCGGTCCTTAGCATAGTCTCCAGGGCTTTGTGCAATCCAGTTTTAAACTAATCAAATCAAGGGGGGAGGGATAGCTCAATGGTTTGAGCATTGGCCTGCTAAACCCAGGGTTGTGAGTTCAATCTTTGAGGGGGCCGCTTAGGGATGTGGGGCAAAATCAGTACTTGGTCCTGCTCGTGAAGGCAGGGGGCTGGATTTGATGACCTTTCAAGTTCTAGGAGGTGGGATATCTCCATTAATTTATTTCGGGGGGAGGGATAGCTCAGGGGTTTGAGCATTGGCCTGCTAAACCCAGGGTTGAGAGTTCAATCCTTGAGGGGGCCATTTAGGGATCTGGGGCAAAAATCTGTCTGGGGATTGGTCCTGCTTTGAGCAGGGGGTTGGACTAGATGACCTCCTGAGGTCCCTTCCAACCCTGATATTCTATGATTCTATGAAATGATGGACCTTCTCCCAGTTCTCTTAGTCTCATGGAGCTCACCAACACCTCCCTTTGATAACAGTTAAGAAATAACACGTAGTTTGGGAAGGAAAAACCTTCCTCTTCATATGTTGGAAGTTTGAATTTTTCTGGGGGCAGTAGGAGAGGTAAAGGGTCAAATGGTGCTTTTTGCTTTGAACATCACTTAAAAGGCCTACTCTGACTAACCATTACTAGCAATACACAGTAGATTTTACCAGAAACCGAGCCAAAGCTGAGAGAGTAGTTGCTTCTGAAAAGAAATCTGATTGTCCGCGTTAACTAGCAGAAGCAAACATCAACTTGCATCTCTAGGGAAACCCAGATTGAACACAATGGGACTGGCTTTTATGCAGTGCCTTTCATACTTAGGGTATCTCAATCGAAGCATTTTACAAAGCAACAGTCGGTGACTGTGTGTTGGCAAATGCAATAGCTGTTCTGTGCGCGACAACAGCTTTGTTCTTCTGGCTCAGCTCAGGGGTCCTTTTGACTTTAGTGGGAATTGTACAGGCAGAAGACTGGTAAGGTCAGGACCCAAGTGTAGAATCAGTCTAGACTCTGATGCGTCCTCTGCCCCGAGGGCAATGTGCTAGGCTTTGCCTTTCCAGCAGGAAAGGATTTAGTGACTTACTTCACCTCTAACTTGTGAGGAATGGTCAAGCCATCTTCAAGCTCATAGGAGCTTCCAGCATCTAGATTCCACAGTGAATGGTGCTTGACAGATATGGACATTGAATCAGTATTAGTCCCAATTCCATACCCTTTGCACTGCCTGTGAGAATTCCCACAGCATCCGAGAATTCTCAGATGGTGTAAAGGCAGCATGGTCTCTAACTGTGTTTGTACAGCGCCTAACACTATGGCGACCTGATCTCAGTTGGGGCCTCTAGGTGCCACTATAATACCGACAATAGATACAGGATGGGGCAGTTCTTTGGAGACGGGCCTGCTGACGTGTGGGTTCTGAGCTGAGGACATCAGTGGGGGGAAACACAAAGAAATAACATTATGCTGTTTCCTGTAGTGGAATGCATGCATAGTTCATATCAAGAGAATAAAGGCTTTGTGGCGACAGAGGTAGAAAACACAGTGGTCGGAAGGACTGGTTGGGGAGTGTGTCGTCCAAGAAATAATTGGACGACACACCGAGGAAGGAATCATGAGTACTGAGGAATCATTGTACATGAGACTCTATCCCCCTCTACCCATGGATGATGATTAAAGGGAAACCTCAGCTCATTATATAGTGTATCACAGCTTCCTTCACGCCTTTATGGGTATGTCTACACTGCAATAAAAAACCCACTGCACCAGGTGTCAGAGCCCGGGTCAACCGACTCCGACGTGCAGGGCTCCAGCTGCAGGGATATAAAATTGCAGCGTAGACATTCAGGTTTGGGCTGGCGCCTGGGCTGTGAGACCCACCCCCCCTTGAGGGGTTTCAGAGCCGGGGCTCCAGCCCAAACCCCAGTGTTTACACGGCAATGTTTAGCCCCGTAGCCCAAGCCCTGCAAGCCCAAGTCAGCTGCTCCGGGCCAGCCCGCAGCTGGGCCGCGGGTCTTCTATTGCAGTGTAGACGTTGCCCATCCCTAGGGACACGGGAATGAGCCGTGCTGCTGCTGCCCCCTGGGGAACTGTAAGGTAAAAAGCCCTCGTTGATTTGAATTGGTTCCCCATGAGCAGCACTGGAATGCTGACCTCTGGGCTGCTGGGCTGCAAGGGGGTCACCCAGCTGTGCTGAAGCCGGGCGTTAAATCCCCGTCGTGGACGGCCCCACCCATGCTCCTCCCCAAAGCCCCCTCCTGCTTGTATCGCCCTTGGCCCCTGCCCGGGCAGGCTGCTCGGGTTAGGGCAGCTGGGGGCACTGGGGCTGGGGGCACTGCCTGCCCTGTGCTCGGGGGCCGGGGAGGGCCGCATGCTGCCCACTCGCCTGCCCTGCGCTCCCTAGCCTCCCCCAGCCGGTAGTTCACCCACCGCCCATGCCCACTGTGTATTTGATGCTGTCATGGGACTCATTTGAGCAATTTCCTTTAAGGATGATTACAAGGTTGAAAAAACAGGGCATGTTCGGTCTTGAGAAGAGAAGACTGAGGAGGGGGGACCTGATAACAGTCTTCAAATCTGTTAACGGCTGCGGGAATCCATTGTTTCCATGTCCACTGGAGGTAGGACGAGCAGCAAGGGGTTTAATCTGCAGCAAGGGAGATTTAGGTTAGATGTTAAGAAAAACTTTCTAACTCTCAGGGTAGTTAAGCTCTGGACTAGGCTTCCAAGGGAGGTGGTGGAATCCCCCTTACTGAAGGTTTTTAAGAACAGGCTGGACAATCACCTCTCAGGGCTGGTCTAGGTTTACTTGGTGCTGCCTCAGGGTATGGGGTGGGACATGACGACCTCTTGAGGTCCTTCCAGCCCTCCGTTTCTATGGTTTTCTGATGGTTGCTAAGGTCAGGAGGTGTCCTTAACAGTGCTCTGACTTTACCAGCCCACCCTCCATTATGCCCAGCCCGTCCACGTGATTAAGGTGAACGGTGATGGACATCGCCGAAGAGGCTAGAACATACCAAGTGACGGTGATGGCGCCGGCTGCAGCAGAAATGCCGCATTTTGGATCTGTCCTTCCTGTGTAGCCATAAAGCCTTTCGATCCTTTGCTTATGGACCTGTGACATTCAGCACCAGTTCCCCAAGGAGAGTCAAGTGAATGCTCCACAGCCATGTACATGTATCTGTTGAGCTTCCCAAAAGGCTCTGGAATTGTGTGCCCAGCAATTAATGACCCATTCTGCTGGATTTTACAGGTTCCAGTGTGCTGCCTCCTTGGAAAAATTTGGCCCCTAAAGCCCCTATTCTATTGGCTAATCAAGGCGTCTAACTGCTGCAAGTTGAATTGTTTTCCTGAAATTATGATGGCCGGTCTCCAAAAGACAACACCTAGGCCACCGGAATCCAGGGAGGCCGGACATTGCCGGGTGGTACTTCCAGAGCAAAGGCGGTTTATGGGCATTGTGATCCTTCCCCCAGAAATGGCATTTTCTGCTCTGTCATCCTGACTTTTCTGGTTTTCTTTACCAGACTGTTTTGGGAGAGAAAGGGCAGTCCAAGGCTTTCTCCTGGAACTGATGAGCTTCTGATGCCATCTAGAGTCTCTTCTGCGAATGGTTAGCCTCCAGGACAGACACTGTCCTGCTGTTATTTTATTTTATTTTATTTAGGGTATCAGTTCTTGTTTATTATAAGATGGTTTTAGAGGCCCAGTGGTGCTTTCTGGCTTGTTATGAACAATAGTACCGGTGGGAGTAATACCAGGTTTGACTTGATTATGTGCTATATAATTTCCATTCTGCAATAAAATTCAGCCCCTTGGGTGGGATGGACAGCAAGGAAACAGTGGCATGTCCAGGGTGATTAAAGTCATTCAGCCTTCAGCCCCGTGTCTCATAACTCCAACATCACCTGAGGCGAAATCACTCAGAAATGCATTGCCCTGTCCTATTGCCGGTGGATTGGGAGCACAACCTCTCTCCCATTTAGCTGCTGTTTCAAAATAACATAACTTGCCAGGGGCCTGAGATGACTCAGGCTGGTAATGGGATATAAAGACTCTGACCCGCAGGTCGCCCGTTTGAATGTAGCCAAGGTCAGTAGTGAGTTGAAGATGTTGCTGGCAAGGGGGCTATTCAGTGGCACAACCCATGTGGAAATAATTGGCGCACTTCCCACTGGCAACAGCTGATCCCCTTCAGAGTGATCTTGAGAGAGAGGCCAAGGGCTGAGCAGCTGGGGTGTGGCTGTACCTCACCCCTACAAGGGAGACCTTCCAGGGTGGTAGAGGAGACGCCTCCAACGTAGCTGCCTCTTCCGTGAGTAATAATAACGATACATAGCTCTGATACCGTGCATGTTACCGGTAGATCTCAAAGGAGGTAGGTGTTGTTATCCCCATTTTACAGAAGGGTAAACTGAGGCACAGAGAGGCGCAGCAGCTTGCCCATGTTGCAGAGCCAAGACTAGAGCCCAGATCTCCTGAGTCCCAGGCTAAGGTATCTCCACTAGACTATACTGTGACCAGGATGGCCAAGGGAGCTAGGCACCTGACTCCCCTGACTGTCAATGGGAATTGGGAGCCTTCATTGCCCTTTGAGCCTTTGGAAATCTCCTCCTGGGTTTTTAAGTGCAACAAATCCAGCCCTTCTGGTCCCCATCCATGCATGAGCCGCCCCGCCCACCGACCCAGCCGGGCCGCCAACTAGCAAGAACTGCAGTGGCTTCCCATCCCCTGCTTTGGCAACACGGCAACGATCCTCTCATAGCGGGATTGCTCCGATTCCTTTGAGACAAGGCACTTCCTTTGGCATTGCCAAGCCTGACCAGGAAGCCTCGCCACAGGTGGTTGGCTTCACCTGTCATCCGCTGGCCATGTCTGCCTTATTTGGGCAGCCCGGCTTCCATGTCTTGGTAATGATGCTCAGTCTGTTGCCTCTTTAGATTCGTTATCGCCAAGAAGAACTCCTTTGCCTTGGATCTCTCCTTCACCCACATGTGCTCCTATCTCTCTGTGTAACACCCACATCTCCCCAGACTTCCTTGGCCTCGCTCTTAGCCTCTGCTCCATCCTGCCCCTGGGGGCTCAGTGCTGCCCAAATCTTACATGCTACTGGCAGCGGGGAATCTGCTATCAAAACAGGGGCCTTGTTGTTCATTTGGGGCTGACTGTTTGCAGGACGTTTTCAGCAAAACAAGACCCAGATCAGCTGATGGGTATGGTTTACTGATCTCTAGCTTTGAGCCAAATGCACCCTTGGTATAAACACGTGCAACTCCTATGGAAACTTTTGGGCCAAACTGACTTGAATATTCAGGGCCTGCTTGCTGGTGCAGGGAGTGGGTCTGTTTCATCTTCCACCCCCTTATCCCAGCCAGTTAGTGGCTCTGCATGGCCCCGCCCCTTGTTCCTTTCTGTGTGGGCCTGATTCTTCTTTCTGTGCACTGGAGCGTAAATCAGGAGGAATCTATGTAGTCACGCCAGTGTAAAACCGGTACGAGTGAGAGAAGAATCAGCCCTGCATGTGCAAGTGACACTTACCTGGCACACTCACCGAGTGCAAGTTACACTGCACTGCCATTACACGAATTTCACAGACTAAATACACCCTCCCCCGCTTTTTTTTTTTTTTTAGCTGATGCAGCAGTTTAGGTCACTGTTGAATTTGGTCCATGACTGAGCACATTTCCAGTGCTTTGGGGGGAGGTCTGTGGTCACCTGGGCAGAAATCTGCAAGTCCCCATGCACAGGTGGGACCCAAAGCTGCTGGAGGGGAGGAGCTCCCCCACCAATCCCTGTGTTCTTCGCTCTCTGCTCCCAGAGCCAGCCAGGGAGCTGCAGGGCTGGCAGGGGGAGCCAGGCCCCAGGAAAGCTGCTGGCATTGTTTGTCTTGCGCCTGGCCCTGATGCTGGAGGGAGAGAGGAGGATTTGCTTCCCTGCTTTCTGAAACTGACTCAGGCCACTGCCCCTACCGCGCCTGCTAGTTTTCTTCCCTGTGTCCCGACTCCCGGCAGCCTGCGAGCCTCCAGAATGCAGACCCACACTCTTGTCTCTGCTGGGGCCAGCGTCTCTGTGATCAGAGCCACCAAGAACCACTGAGGCTATACCTACGAACGGCTACAGCTGCACTTACGACTGTAGAGGACAGGCACCACCCTGCAAAGAAAGGCTGCATCCACCCTTGTCACTGCAGGGGGGAGCGGCCAGATCCTTTCTCTGCTGCCTCGCCCCCCCCGCCAGAGCCTTTCCCTGCGACGGGAAAAGGCTCTGGTAGCAGGACACTACACTGCTAAAAGTAGCAGTCTAGACATGGGAGCACGGCTTAGGCCTGTAGAAAGCCATGTAGCGCATATACCCTGGGGGTTGAAGAATGTACTAACTGTCTACACTGGTATTTATACCCATGCTAGCTGGGCACGCGTAGGGTTACCATTCGTCCGGATTTACCCGGACATGTCCTCCTTTTCGCGCTAAAAATAGCGTCGGGGGGAATTTGTAAAGCACTCCCAATGTCCGGGATTTCCCCCCTCCCCCGGAGCGGCTGGGAGGGCTGCAGGGAAGTCCCGGGCTGGACTCCGGAGCAGCTGGAGAGGAGCCGGATCCGCCCTGCATTCTGAGCAAGTGTCTCAGCACAAAGTGCAGCCCTCCCCTTTTGCAACTGGGAGCGGTTACTGCCATGCAGCGTAGCAAAACGGGAGCGAGAGCACTTTGTGCTGATACAAGGGCAGCTCTCTCCTGCAACCCGGTCCGGGCCAGGGACCGGGTTTTGTTGTGCAGGGGAGCTTAGCCACGTGTCCGGCTCGCACAGAGCCCAACACCCTGTTCTGAGCAGCAGGGTAAGGGGGGGCAGGAGAAGGGACAGGGAGGTTCTGGAGGGGGCAGTCAAGAAACGGGGGGGGGGCTTTTTGGGGGGAGTGGAGAAAGTTTTGGGCAGTCAGGGTACAGGTAGGGGGGAGGGTTCTGGGGGGGCAGTTGGGGGGGGTCTTAGGAGGGGGCAGTTAGGGGACAAGGAACAGGGAGTCTTAGGTAGGGGGTGGGGTTCTGGAGGGCAGTTAGGAGCAGGGGTCCCAGGAGGGGGCAGTCAGGGGACAAGGAGCGGGGGGTGGGGG